>NC_140275.1:18549558-18559558 GCF_964030765.1 Micromesistius poutassou | reverse complement strand
TAAACACACTGAAGAGAATCTCTTGGTTGATAAAGGAGACACGTGTGAATAGATCAGTTTTAATAATAGTTCTGTTTGAAATCATGTACACACGTTAAACAAAATCAAGTCAAATCAAGCACATAATTCATCCCTCCCCATTAACATGTTTCCTTTAAACAATCTTAGGATATAATTGTCCACTGCCACACACACACTCATACCGAGAGAAAACACGCACACTCGTTTTCGAAGACTACAATATCATGTCATATTTAGTGCGTACTTCAAGCCGAGGGGAGCAATAGCGTCGCCTCGTTTAACTCCTTCAGGTAAATGAGATGAAGGCGCAGGGCTTCTTTTGATCAGACGGGACGATGCATAATGAGGAGCTCCGCCTACAGTCTGACATGTGGTCATCAGAACGCTGTAGAGGGGAACCCAAAACCCATCAGAGCTGTCCTCCACATTCCCCTGACCCCACTCTGGCTGCACAAAAAAAAAAAAAAACACTGCATGGCGGGGAGGTGACAGGGAGGCCACAGGAACGAACCTGATGGATGAGAAGCACTCAGACCAACGCCCACCAGCACACTGCCCTACACACACACACACTCTGCACAACCACACTGACATGGATATAATAATGGAATGAATGAGGAGCATTAGAGAGGTGTGTGTGTGTGTGTGTGTGTGTGTGTGTGTGTGTGTGTGTGTGTGTGTGTGTGTGTGTGTGTGTGTGAGAGAGAGAATCAATAGGGCCTTCTGTCCACACTTCATATTATAATACACTAAATAAGAGAAAGAAAGAGGCACACACAAGCACAGCAAACCGGCTGTGTCCCGCGGGCAGGAAACACAACATAAGGACAGACTAACAAGAGAAAGGTACAAGCCAAAGTAATCACACTTAACTAAAAACAAACTCGCTTACAAATCAAACATGTTTTTTAAGCCTCTCTCTCCGCGGCCTTCAACACGGTGAAGCCTTTTTTCAGAGCAGTCGGTGGAGAAGTACAAAATGCTTTGGTTTGGACCCCAAAAGAAAGAGTTTACAGCAGAGATAAATTGCAGGTGATTGTTCACACGATGAATAGAGGACTCATTGTAGAGACGCGTGGCGACAGGATCATGCAAGCAGAGGAGGAGCTCAGCTTTAACACTCGTCCCTCATCACAATGAGAGGGACAGAGGCGACAAACACAACAGGATTCATAATGTGAGAGCTTTTCAAACGGAGGACAGCCCAGCGTGAAAAGCACTCTGTCAAGAGGAGATGAAACAAAGGGGTCCGGGGGGGGGGGGGGGGAACCACGGAGCAGAACCACTTCTCTCACTCAGGGGCCTCGGGTCACGACCCCCCTGGGGTCTATCTGTTGTGGGCTCTGCAGTAAAGGGGTGTGTGTGTGTTTTGTGTGTGTGGTGTGTGGGGTGTGTGGTGTGTGTGTTCAGTTCTTGAGCGCCGCCTCGTAGCACTGGAACACGCACTGGGACACCTCGGCCGCCCGGCACTTCAGAGACACCTGGGGGGGGGGGGACACATCAGGACACATCTGGTTAATTATTATCATACAGCCAGTTAGCAGCATCATGGAGACCACGTTCAGAAGGAGGGTCCACTCAGAGCCTCCCGGTCCAGAGCTCCTCCCAGGCCCCGGTGAGGACCAGACCAGGTCCGGGCCTCTTCCCGGGTCCTGGCCCGGTGAGGACCAGACCAGGTCCCCGCCTCTTCCCGGGTCCTGGCCCGGTGAGGACCAGACCAGGTCCCCGCCTCTTCCCGGGTCCTGGCTCGGTGAGGACCAGACCAGGTCCGGGCCTCTTCCCGGGCCCCCAGTGAGGACCAGACCAGGTCCAGGCCTCTTCCCGGGTCCTGGCCCGGTGAGGACCAGACCAGGTCCGGGACTCTTCCCGGGTCCCGGCCCGGTGAGGATGAGGGCCTCAGAATCAGGAACACGACTGAATAACAACAATGAAAAAAACTGTGCTGCTGGGTTACCAGTGTCAGGCCGGGTTCAGCATCTTTAAAGGGTAAAGGTCATTTCATGAACAGCAGACTGGTGTTTAGGTCGGTGTGCAGGTGCAACCACGGAAACACAGCAGAGAGCCAATCTAACTCCAATCACAAGTGGTCACGGGAGAATCACTTGAGAAAGAGAGACAGCTGGTGTGACTGCCGAAGATCCCCATTGCGCCCCCTGATCCATGACGTAGCCAGGTACTAGGAGGTCTGGGTCCTCCTGGGCCCCAGTGAGCCCAGACCACGCCGCCCGCTGAGAGACCCCCCGGTGTTTATGCGGAGCCACGCGCCTCGTGACGTTTACCCCGTTAACTTCACGACTAACAATGGTGGAACTTCAGGTAATTTTTAACTAACTGTCAGCTAGTCCCTCCACAGCCGTACGCTGTCCCTCCTCCGGCTCACATCGACTAACGGAGAGAACTGCTTCAGGATTCAACAACCATTCAATAGCGGTCATATTGGAGGATGTTCATGGTATATGTATTGATGGGGTAGACCCTTCTACAGCTGTGCCTGCATCCAGCAGAATACAGTTAAAAACAACTGTAAAGGGACTTTAGAGGGTACGGATTTGTGTGGATCTGAAAGCAACAATATTATGAAACCCAGACGGCTGGAATTCACACTGAAACTGTATTTGCGCCAAGATTACCAAGAAACTTGTCTCAGACACATTTTTTATGTTATGTTATTAAACCATTTATATTGGAAAGCAGCACAGCCCCACTGGAAACCCTGCTCAATATTTTGATTTTGTTTATTACATTTTTATACAGAGAAAATTATGCTGTGAACATCCAAGACAGAATTTATTACCATAGCATTATTATTTTGCCAATTTAGCTACATATTATAGGTTGGTGTTTTTGGGGAAAACAAGGTCATGTTTGCAAATTATATTGATAATGGCTTTTTGAGGGACAGGGAGGATGATCAGCAAACCCAGTCCGGTACAGACATTTATTCAGCTAGCTACCTAACCAGAAATTATTCGAGTTATTATATTATTATATATATAATTCAAATTATTTTTTGAACTACTTACAGAATATTAAGTGCCATACCATTGGCACATATACTGCATAAACACAGGGGCAACATGTTTTCTGACTCACCAGATATTCACTAACAGATATTTCACTCACTGTCAAATTTTCAAGCAGCTCTGGATGATGATAAACTTGTAGCTGTCGACTCAGTCAGCCTGTGACTGATCTTGTCAACAAACAAGCGGAGCGCACACCAACACTCATAGGATAAGTGTTGTATGAGATAAAGAGCGCTCGAGACTGCAGGCTAATAATAGCCTTATCATTTATTTTGCTTATTGAAAATAATTAGATTGTGGAGAACGCATATTCAATAAAAAAGTGCTGTCCCGAAACACCTGTGCCAACCAGTGACAGCAAGGCAGCGACACAACAGTTCACCACGTTTGCACAACAGTTCCTCCACCTTACATGCAAATACACCTCATCCTAGGAAGGGAGGAAAGTGCCAAACTAATGGGGCTGCCACATGCTCCCGTAGTGATCTCTGGGCTCCGGCACTAATATCTGTGGCGGGGGGCATGCACCCTCCTGATCCCCAGAGTGGCTGATGCACTGAGGGGCTCGGGGGCACCGTGTGAGCAGTGTGTGAGCAGCACTCAGCGCTGGTGTGGAAGGAGAAATAGATCAATCTAGGCCAAAACATTTGTTTTTTGTCATAGATCATTATCTCAATGTGTTTATTGAAAACCAAAAAATACTTTCTGCCAGAGCAACAAAAAACGAATGTGTGTCTAACACACCTTTTAATTCTTTATTATAAATGCAATGTAAATAAATGTGTTTCACTTATAAAGATGAGGGAGGGATGTACCAATGTCCTTCACCACAGTGTTGTCATGGTGATGAGGATTGGGAGGAGACGTAGATAAAGTCATAATAGTTGTGTCAGAGAGTGTGTCAGAGAGTAAGACGATGCCAAATTAACTGAGTACATCTTATTGATTTTGACAACATGAGTATTCAATACAAACTCCTCATTGGCAGTTTTAAATTTTCCAAAGGAGACCAAAAGTGAGTCGGCAAAATAATGCAAATGTGCAGAAAGCACTGAACTACTAAGAGGGTGCTGCGTCCCTCAACAAACAGACATAGTCCTCTACTACTGCTCACCACCTTCCACACCACCCAATAGGGTTGATGATGGCCACACACACCCTCAGGGTACAGCTCATCCATCATTACATATTGTGTATTTTTTCACTATTTTATTTGCTGGTGGAGGGGTCTATTAAACATATGGGTGATTTATTTTCCAATTATTATTAATACATTTTAGGCTACAGTCGGTACTTGTGATACCAATTGCACACACACACCATCACACCAAAAAAGAAACGTATATTAGCGTGTGATATTAATGTCGTGAAGCCCTTCAAGGACAGAATAGTTTACACTTTGGGTCACCGGGGAAAATTATACTTTTCTACTTTAACAGACAACCAGTGCTCAGCTTCAAGCATCAGTTGGCTTGTCTGGCTCTGCCAATCGAAGAGCCTTGTTTTCTCAGGCCCTCAGAGGAGAGGCAGGCAGTGATGAATGCTTTCCTTGACTGAGTGCAGACAGGGCAGCAGCAGACGGCGGAGAGGAGGTCCAGGATGGGGACTAAGTATCTATCAAGGCATGCTCGTGTTGAAAAAGAAAAAGGCTCCCCACTGAGTCTGGCTTACAATCCAAGGCCTCTGAAGTCGAGTAGCATGGACAGAAATACTGGTCATTTAGCAGGACATCTTTGAGAGAAGGAGGAAGAACTGATATAGAAATCGAACATTTCGCTGATAGCACCGACCGCCATATACGGAGTAAACAGAGTATAAAGTAAAGCTTGGATTCCATGTCATTTCTTTTCAAACGCTCGGTGGTAATGGAGAACAGAGGGAAACGGAAGTGTGGATGAAAACCTGTTGAGAGAGTGATGTGGAGGACAAAGAGTCTGTCTTCATCTCTCCCCACACACGCAACACGCGCCCACACCCGACACATCACTACAACACCATGCAATCACACAACCGTTGCTCATCCCCTGCCAACCAATCAGACTCCAGCTCTGGCTGGGATCATGACCAAGAGTGCGTGCGTGTGTGTCTGTCGCTCACCGTGTAGGTGGGGCTCCCGGTCTGAACGCGGAGCTCCGTCAGCACACAGATGCCGTTGGTGAGCTTCATGGACTGGTAGAGCATGTCCTGGCCCTCCACCGTGCGCTTTGCGATGGTGAACACGTTGCTGCCCAGCAGCTTGTTGGAGGCAGCGTCTGACACACACACACACACACACACACACACACACACACACACACACACACACACACACACACACACACACACACACACACACACACACACACACACACACACACACACACACACACACACCTTAGGACTTAATGGACAACCCACACATTTGACAATTACTTAAATATTAGCATTGGTTTTAAAATAGGAAAAGTGTCTGATTAGCAAAGATAACAGGGGAGAATAACAGGTAAGAACGGACGGACGGTGCTCCTAAGCTTGGATCTGCCAGTGCTGCAGAGCAGACGCTGACCTCCTCTAGAGCCCAGACTCCTCCCCTGCACTACACTGATGTCTGCAGAGGGGAGGGCAGGACATACTGATGGCATGGACATACTGATGCACGCCAATCAGAGGTATCAGGACGTCTCTGGAACGCAAGCAACCTGTCATGTGGAGTCACAACATTAGAGATGGACGGCGGTGAGTTCACACCAAAGCGGCTTCATGAGTCACCATGTGACACGTCCTCGTTGTCCGCTCAGAGCCAGCAGCGCTGAGTGGACAACGTGTTAGAGCTGCGGTGCTGCATTGAGAGGCGGCATTGTGCTTCTTCCTCCTCCTCACCAGAGTTGAGATGGCAGTCGTTGATCTGGAACTGGGCCTCGTTCTCGTTGGGGATGTCTTTCCAGGTGGCCAGGAACACCTGGCGGTCTGCATACCACAGAGAAACAGAACGATGCTCATGACCAAACTCCTCTCTCCCCTGAAAGGTGCTGAAGTATGATTTACCAGATATACAGTTTGAGTGATTTGTTAGAAATGCCAAAGCCATCCATGGGCTTTGGCTCCATGAGATAGCAGCTTGAGTTGACTGCACCTGCCTCTGTATGAGATTAGATAGAAGGCACTTGTGGTTACATCTCTTCCCTGATTGGTGTGGAGAATTCATCTTGCCTGTCAATCACTTTTGCGCACAGTGTCATCGTAGCGGAACGACACACGAAGTGAATGCAATACAGGAGGGCGGGACAGAGAGGGAGGTGGGCGTTTTAGAGTCTGTGTGCCATTTTAGTTTAACATCCTACTCTCTTCTCTTTCTGCTCCCTTTAAAACTCTAATTCTATCTACAGCATCTTGAGGGCAAGCGAGGCAAACAGCCTCAAAAATGACACAATTGATTGACTCCCTCTGGGCGTGAGAGATCAATCTAATTAAAGTATATAATAATGTTTCAGTGTAAACAACCAATTGAACTAATTGAAATGATGGCTGAAAAGACACTTGCTTTGCCAAAGTGAAAAGGTTAACCAAACACTGAAATTAAAAACATTGGGACTGCACTGAACGCATCCAACCCTTGAGCAATTATAGCTGATTAGAAAATTGGAGGCAGGTGTCCCATAAAGTATGCGACATCCATCAGCATGAGCACTCGCACATGGCATCTGTTCGTATTCATTACAGCAGGTAACTTACAGCCCCAACGGATGAGCCATTAATGAACCGTTTGAATGAGGATATGTGACCTTGGGCTGGACCTATTCATATTGGTATTATGGCTGAGACAGAACACGCTGTGTTCCAGCAGTAGTGACGTCTTTCCCAGAATCCTAGAGACTTGATTGCTAAAACGACCTGCGTCATGACTCTTACACATAGGGGCGGCCCCTATGAAAGAAGGTAGGGAGCAGGGAGAGACTGCGGAGGCTCTGTGGTGTCAGAGGACTGTGGAGGGCAGCGGGAGAGAGAGAGGGAGGGAGGGAGGGAGGGAGGGCGGGGGACATGGACAGGCAGCACTCACCCATCTTCCCGTCTTCCACAAACAGCATGCTGATGGGGTACTGGCAGCTGAAGTAGAAGACGTCAATGTTGTTCTTAACTGCCACCTGAGGAGCGGGATTTGATTGGAGGAGGAGGAGAGAGAGGACAAACAAGAGGGATAAATCATGAGCAGCTGTCCAGGAGTCATTACAGGGCTCTTTGAGGACAGCTGCTGCTGAAGTCACACCGAACAGCGGAGGGGGGGGGGGGCCTTGCAGGAGGAACAGACCCAGACACCTCACTTCTCCCATCAACTTGGCCCCCCTAGTCCCTTTTTGTTGAGGCTGGGCTGCAGGTTCGTCTCAACACGTCCTACACGCTGAAAGAAGCTGCATTTGTCCCACATTGCTTTGCCACACTGACTCTAAAATGGCATCAAGATACGGAGGTTCAGGAACACCTCTTCCCCGAGGGGTCAGCCGCTGATAGCCATCAGGTGGAAGTGTTTAGGCTGCAGAATGGCTGGGGAGCTGGGCCCTGCAGGGGGTCTGAATCATTCATGAGCCGGGCTTGGCAGCAGCCGCAACAGGGCCCAGTCAAATGAGACCAGCCGCACTCATTTAAACCTCACTCATCAAGATATACAATATAAATGTACGACTTTGGGCCAGACAACACAGTCGTGTTGACCGGGTAGTGGGTCCAGGTAGGGCTGTCGATATAGACTAAACCTTCCATCACGATGAAACATTTTCTGCAAATTCTATAAAGAAAATGTGTACCCAGAATAACTACATATGCCTCATGACTGCTTTTTAATAATCCTATCAACTAAATTCCCCCACACCGTAGTGTTATACTGAGAAACCCACCCCTCTTTTCTTCCTAAAGATCACATCTCTTCACCCGACACCCCATGAAATCAGGAGCCGTCTGATGGACTTGGCAGCTGCAGGTGTTGATGACCTGGGGTGAACAAGAGGCTGGCCCGCGTGAGGAGCAGAGATACGGTCTGTACTCATTACACAGGTTCACACCAGGTGACACAGTGACCCCTCAGAGCCTCACTGTGTTACAGGATCACACCAGGTGAGACACAGTGAAGCTATGACCCCTCAGAGCCTCACTGTCTTACAAGATCACACCAGGTGAGACACTGTATTTATAATCATGCAAAGATTAGGATGCTGCAAAACTCACACCTCCCTTTTATTTTAACCAAACAAACAATAAAACCACTTCTGGACACACTGATCCTATTCAAATAGAGCTGGTGTTCAATAAAGAGCTGACATTCTATACAGTCGACCCCACGGCTACAGATACATTCCACACTGAGCCCTCTTGTCCTGTAGGTATAGAAGATACCACCTCCCTTGGCAGCTACAACAAATGTCTGCTCATACTCGCCTCATGGAACTCCATCATTCAACTAGACTTTACATGGCTTTATATACTTGTATTATCAATTTGATTACCATTTGTGTTACGTTTACCTCTGAGGGAAATCCCTCGCATCACAATGAATTCTGTATGAAATATCAAATTCTATTTCATCTGGATTCTCTTTAAACTCCTAAAAGGTACAGAGAGTACCTGGAGGTTATTAAGAGGCTCCATCCTAACAGTACCTGGAGGTTATTAAGAGGCTCCATCCTAACAGTACCTGGAGGTTATTAAGAGGCTCCATCCTAACAGTACCTGGAGGTTATTAAGAGGCTCCATCCTAACAGTACCTGGAGGTTATTCAGAGGCTCCATCTTCATGACGGGGCCCACGGTGTTCAGGGGGAGGCTGACGTCGATGGTCTGGTTGGGGCTGAGTGGCGTGGGGACCTGGAGGGGTCCGGCAGGAGCCAGACCGAAGCTAGGAGACATCATCGTAGCGTTAGCATTATTAGCATGTCGCTTTCTCACCACAAGTCACTGACTCCCTCAGCTATTGTCAGCGAACCTACCAGCCATCACTTGAGATGGACTTACATGATGAATTCTAGCAGGTGTTTTCTTTGTCATTTGCTTTTTATTGAGTTTTATTTTACAGAACATAAACAAAGGTGGTACATATGTCTGCAGGACATCAAAACAAACACAAATAAAAAGTAAACATTAGGGAGAGGACCCATTACAAGTCAAGAAGTACATTTTTACACTTATATACACATAAGTATAAGCCCACTCTTGTTCATGCTTACTGATGTACTGTATATTTACCATAACCATACATGCATATCACCTACAGATTTGTATCTTAGATGCAACAAAATAAATAAAAAACAACCCTGCTCTTTGACAGGAAAATTATATTGAACTGAGGGCCAATGAAAAGGCTCTGCCGGGCCTCACCTGTTTCTGTTGAACTGGATGGCGAAGTCCGTCATGACGCTCATGGCCTTGTTGGTGAGGGTCATCTCCATCTGGATCACGCCTGCACGGCGGGCGAACGTGCCCATGATCTCCAGACCCTTACCCTTCATGGCTGGGAGCCACAACTTCACACACACACACACACACACACACACACACACACACACACACACACACACACACACACACACACACACACACACACACACACACACACACACACACACACACACACACACACACACACACACACCTTAATCCCTTATCAAGCCATGCCTGCCCCGCCGGCTTCAATGGAAATCAGTCAGGCTCTGATGTGGAGAACTTGTTTATTTGACCTTAACAGAACATGGTGGTGGAACAGCACTGTGACTGGTCATTGACTGGTCACTGATCATTCTGTTTTTATTGTGCACCCATAATCATTTGGGTATTCATGAACAAATCACATGCATAATTTTTCTTCAAGCATCACTTACTGTCTTCGGAGGGACGAAGGTTCCCATGGGCATCCCCACACCGCCCCCCAGGTCGAACAGGTCCCCTAGACCTCCGCCCACCGGGGCGTTCAGGGAGGCCGGCATCACAGCC